>NC_058403.1:75685532-75703448 GCF_002201575.2 Neomonachus schauinslandi
CTTTCTTTCTTTCTTTCTTTCTTTCTTTCTTTCTTTCTTTCTTTCTTCCTTCCTTTCTTTCTTTTTCTCTTTCTTTCTTTCTTTTTCTTTCTTTCTTTCTTTCTGTCTTTCTTTCTGACAAGTTCCCTATGAGTAGAGTGAGTTCTTCTGTTTATATCCAGGTTTTTATCCAGGAAGACAGCAGGGGTGATTGAAATACTGCAGGGCCATGCCTAGGATTTGGGGGTGGAATGGATACTCAGGAGGCCAAGAGAGGCCTCAGCAGCTCCTGTACCACCAGGTTCTGTGTGTCTTACTGTGTTGCTCATCATAGCCTCCAAGAGGTTTAGAGCCAGTCAGGATTCCATGTTGGTGCCAGGTCTTGTGGGTAGAGGGGATGAGCATCTTATGAAACTTTGTGTTTGTATTCTTCCATGAGATGGTTAGTCAGGTAAATCCACAAGGGGGGATAAGGGAGAGGTTTAGGAAAACAAAGTGTTATATTCACAGGTTCTAGAGATAGTCACCACATGTAATGAGAGGGCCATCAGCAGGGAGCAGCAAGGGATCTGGCTCAACTAAGCAGTTGGGGAGAGGAGAGGGAGAGAGCGAGGACCCATGGGCAAGTGTCTTTGTTGGGAGTCAGGGTGAAGTACATAAGTAGAAGTCAGAAAAGCATTTCTGTGGTGTATTTGAATGTCACTATATCACAATCAGGGGAGGGCAAGAAGGGGAATTTGTGGCAAAGACAGTCTTATCACACGGGTGAACCTGGCCACCTGGGTAGGTAGGTATTCACATCCTCTTTGTGGGGATGTTGAAGCAGCAGGAAAATACGAATTTTTTTAATTTAAATTCAATTTAATTAACATATAGTATATCACTAGTTTCAGAGGTAGAGTTCAGTGATTCATCAGTTGCATATAACACCCAGGGCTCATTCCACCAAGTGCCCTACCCAATGCCCATCACCCAATTACCCCATCCCCCCACCCTCCCACCCACCTCCCCTCCAGCAACCCTCAGTTTGTTTCCTAGGGTTAAGAGTCTCTTATGGCTTGTTTCCCTCTTATTTTATTTAGGAAAATATAAAGTTTTAAAGTTCATAATATGGAGTGTTTGTCCACAAAAGTTTGCTCTGATTTGCTCTTGCATTTAGACGTAGCTCAATACCAACTTTAATTCAGTTTTATTTTTCTTATTTCCCAAAAGGATAGTTTCTATCATCAGTGTAAACTAGCTATTCTCAGGCATGTTCTTAGATTGGAGGTCTTTGAGATCAGTGGAGAAGTATAAATTTAGCACACACTGCAAGATGGCCTTGTTATGAAAATAAATGGTAACAACTTATGGATCATATTGTTTGAATCCACACATTGATGCTCACACTGCTATGGGAATAACCCATTGTGTTAATTTTTAAGAAAAATCATAATTGCATTTAACAAACATTGAGTGTCTGTAACATGTGACACTAAAATAGATGCAAAAAAATGTAGACACACTATCCATAATTCAGTTGCTTATGACTTGGTCTTATCAAAATGTCTCACCATAAAATCAGCATTTGTATTTCAAATGTGCATCAGCCATCTAAAATAACTTTTAAAAGCATGCTGATTAATAACTACATGAAGAAAGCAGTATCATGCAAATAGGATGCATGGGTGTGGGAGACTGAGGGATTGAGACTGAGGGATGAAGATTGATAGAGAGTGAAGAAGTCCATTTGCTAAAATCTGAGATCATGATATTTTATTAATTTCTGCAATCTCTATTCAGAGTAGTGATTCTTCCTTGGAGTCCATATTTTTTTTGTTGAGGCCCAGGGGTCTGTGGAGCCCTCAAAATTATATGCAGAATTGTGTATATATCAGCATCTTTCTGGGGAGGAATCTAAAGCTTACACTAAATTCTAAAAGTAATAATCCAGTAATATTAAAATTCACTAATACAGATTTTGACTTATAATTTGCTTCTCTTTTAGGGAAGGCAGTGTTTTGTGGAAGGATCCTAGAACTCGGATGGAAAAGCACAAATTACAGCCCTTAATTCTTTCCATTCTAACAGTGTGACCTCACATGTGTGTGACCTACAATATTTTTCTCTCTAAAATGGGTGGATATTCCCTTCCCTTCTGAGAGTCAGCTTCTACAATGGCTAATCTGTGGTAACTTTTCTTTGTTAGTTGAAAATTTTATTCTATTACCAAGTAATATACCCTTCCTATCTTGCCAGTGTGGTCAACTTAGTTTTTCAAAGATTGTTTTTCAGTTCACAGATTTTCGATGCCTTCGGAGGCCTTTGTTTTTATTTCATTTTATTACATTTTTTAAAGATTTTATTCATTTATGTGAGAGAGCGAGAATGAGAGGGAGAGAGAGCATGAGAAGGGGGAGGGTCAGAGGGAGAAGCAGACTCCCCACTGAACAGGGAGTCTGATGCGGGACTCGATCCTGGGACCCCAGGATCATGACCTGAGCCGAAGGCAGTCGCCCAACCAACTGAGCCACCCAGGCGCCCCTGGAGGCCTTTGTTTTTAAATGAATCAATTTAAATATCTAAAAAACCATGGTCATTGCCTGGTCTACATAGTGGGTGTGATGGGGGCAGGTGGACCACTGCGCTGGGGCAGAGCAGAGGGTGTCCCTGGCCTGTGTCAGAGGCTACAAAGGGAATTTGGGAGAACTAATTTCGTTTTCTTTGAATAAAGGTCAAATGTAGGTTTAGAGAATGAGATTGAGGAAGAAGCAGAGAAGAACAGAAATGAATGTGATTTGACATTAGATTAGGAGTTGAATTCCCTATCTTGTCTCTATGCAACCATGCAGATATTCTTTCTGAGACTCAATGTTACTGTTTTTTAAATGGAGATAAAGAAGAATAATCTCATAAGATTATATTAAGCATGAAATAATTACATCTCTAAGATGCAGCTTGTCAACTACAAAGTGATATACCACTTTAAACGTTATTAGTCATTAAGGTATAATCATTTCAACATAATTCCAAAGTGCAAAATAATTGGATCACTCCCTTGGAGTTTGTTCTGATGGGATATCATTAGTATTTTATTATTCAAATATATATATATTTGATATATATATCAAATATATATATATTTATATATAAAATTTATTTATATATAAATATATATATATAAAATTTGATAATATATATATATTCTGTCTGTATGCATCAATTCCTATTTGTTTGGGGACCCCGTGAAATATGTAGCATGCATCATTTGTTAAGAGCAAATTTCTCAAATGAGAAATCAGAGACAAAATAAAAAGTGAGAAAGAATTTGAAAGAAAACGAGTCATGTGGTCAAAAGACAGAAACTAGCAGGGAGTATTAGAGAGCAGCAAAATGGATGGGGTAGAAGCAACCAGGACTTCCAGAAGTAACTTTTGTTCTGAACGTGGAAAAAATGGGAAGCCAACTGATTCAGAATTAGAACAGTACAGACAGTGATTGCAATAGAATAAAATAATTAACAGGAAACATTCATGCAACTGATAGTTTCAGGGACTCTACCACAGCTTCCTATTATGACTTAAATGAAACTACCAAACAGTTGGGCACATATCCTGATTGTACGTCTGGGTACCTGCCCCCACTCCAAATCTCACTGCTAATTAGCAGCACATGTTAAGGGAAAAAGTCCAATAAGACATTCCAATGTGAGATCTGGGTTTGCTTCAATTCCCCAAATCCCCTCAAGCTCCACAGATGGTTCTTGGTCATTTGTCTTTCGTTCAAAAGGGAATAACTTTGAGTTATCAATAGCTCAATACTCCCACCCTGCTGTATGTTAGTGTAAATTAAGGCAAAGGGCCTGATAACAGTATCAGTAAAATTGCAGAAGTGAAAGGGAAACCTCATAGGAACTTTGATGGGTGACAGAGAATTGATATATAGATCACAGTAGTGGATCAAAAGGGAAAAACAAATAGAATGTCCTTCATACTGAATCAAGGGTTCAAAACAGAAAACAAGTTCTTTAAAGATTTAAGATTCTGTAGTCTTGGGGTGCCTGGGTGGCTCAGTTGGTTAAGCGGCTGCCTTCGGCTCAGGTCATGATCCCAGGGTCCTGGGATCGAGCCCCACATCGGGCTCCCTGCTCAGTGGGGAGCCTACTTCTCCCTCTCCCTCTGCCTACTGCTCTGCCTACTTGTGCTCTCTATCTCTCTGTCAAGTAAATAAATCTTAAAAAAAAAGATTCTGTAGTCTTTAGAGAGTTAAAACTTTTTATGTCTCTTTAATAAACTTTATATTCATATAAAATTTGATAATTTTAATGTTATATATGGTTGGATGTTGTATACATTAATTCACTCAATTCCCAAATACAGTGGGGTGAGTAGAGTGTCAATCATCCTCATACCTATTTTATATATAATGACCCAGAGAAGTTAAAATGTTTTCTTTTCTTTTTTTTTTTTTAAGATTTATTTATTTATTTGAGAGAAAGAGAGTGTGCCAGTGGGGCAGGGGCAGAGGGAGGGAGAGAGAGTCTCAAGCAGACTCTGCACTGAGGGCCGAGCCCAACATGGGGCTCGATCTCACGACCCTGAGATCATGATCTGACCCAAAACCAGAGTTGGACGTTTAACAGACTTCATCACCCAGGTGCCCCTAAAATATTTTCTTAAATTCATGCAACAAGTAATATAGGAGTCAGGGCTCAAATGTTGGTCTGCTCGTGCCAAGTCCTTTGTTTTACCAATTATTCTTAATTGCCAATGAACCACATTAAAAACAAGGGAAAAAATAGTTATTCTGACAGATATTTTCAAATATTTAAAATATATTTCTTTTTAATTTGCATGCAGTAAAGATGCACCTTGTGGTGTAAAGTTCTGTTACTTTTGACAAGTGCAAAGAGTCGTGTGACTACCACCAAAACTAAGATACAGAGCAGTTCCATCACCCCCTCAAAATTTCCTTATGCTACCCTTTTATACCCCTTTTTATACCCTTTTTATATCTCTTGCCCCTAGCCCTTTACAACCATTGATCTCTTCTTTGTTCCTCAAGTTTTGCCAATTCCAGAATGTCTATAAATGCAGTCAAACAGTATGAAGTTTTTTTTGAGTCTGGCTTCTTTCTGTTTTCAAGTATTTTATGTGAGTGATGAGAATCACATGGAGAATATGTGATTATTCCCTACTTTTAAAAATTTGTATATGGAACTGTGCAATCTCCTAGAAACTGCTGAATTCCTATGTTTATTGTGAAACCTGATGTCCAAAATCTGAGGCAAATCATTTTTCAAATTATAACACTTAAAGGCTGTAGGTAACATGTCTAAAGGAATACCAGCATCAAGAATGCTAGTCTGACTCTCACTTTGAGTGTCTCTCCATCATTATCAAATCAGACTTTCAATTGAGATTATGAGGATAATTATTGAAATGTGATTTGGTGTATCACCTTCCTCTTTAATCAGCCTTCTGCACTACTTTATTTATAAGAGAGTTCCATGCAATTATTTTCAGATGCCTTTACATCATGCTGAGTCTTGTGTTGCCACTTGATAAGAGACCACATTAAAGCGTTTTAGAACATCATGTTCAGTTTGAATATTGTTTTAGAAAGTGTTTTAGAAAGTGGGCTTGAAGTTGTAGGGACACCTATGTCAGGAAAGTAAATGTATATCCCAAAGCAGAAAATATGAGCTTCCCTCATTGCTGAGGCATTGTATGGAAATTTCTGTTTATTGAGTGTTTGACTATGAACTAGTAAAACCGTTGAGAGGGAGAGAACCTTTTCATCTTGAGTGATAGAATATGAATATTGCTCCTTTCTGCTTGGAAAAATAATCAAAAACGTGGAATTTCAAGCTAGATGGCTTCTGCAGTCTTTGGTAAATTGCTTAAACCATGGGGACTAAAAAGCAGGAAAAACAGGTGCAGGAAATTCGATAAGAATAGTTTTTCTTCTTTGGGAACTTTCAGAATTAGAGCCAAGTGCCACATCCAAATAGCATGGACTGGGAAAGGGATGGTTTGCAGATGAAAATTGAAATGTTACTTCCAGAACAAGAATGGATGCAGGTAATATAGTAGACATACACTAAAAGTACCACAGCAACTAGTGAGATACAGCATCTAAGATTTTCTCTTTGTGGCCATAAATAGCAAAAAGGCTAAAAAAAAAAAAAATGATATACTGTCAAGGAGTATGAGAAAAGTACCAAATTAAACTAGGTATTTACTTTCTTTAATGGATTCCTTTGTATGCCTTTACAAGTTTAATATTAATTTTTAATTAGGATTTTCATTTTGGTTGTTTTAATTAATAAAAGGCAAACACCTCAATATTTCTAGCTTAGTTAAGTCACATCTTCCAAAAAAAAGGCCAAAACTTAATAGTCTGTCTTGGTAATTAGGTGCCCTCTGTAATCTAGTGACAATTAATCTAATTGTAGACAATGTTTCTAGGAGGAAATAAGAAAGCCTAAAATTTTGATCTTGCAAATCCAAAATTCCAAACATACCATGTAAATGTTAATGTTATGCTACTCTTTTCCCATGACTTCTGAGTCAGTGTCCAACGTTTTCAATGTATGTTTGAGCCAGCGTTCTTCTCTTCTTCTCTTCCTTTCTACTTCCCTCCCTCTCCCTCTCTCCCTTCCTTCCTTCCTCTTCTTTTTTGTTTTGCATTGTTACTAAAAATTTAATATTGAATTTTTATTCTGAACTTCTTGAAGCTAAATCACAGAAATTATGGAACTGAAACCTTCACATGTTGCTTGAGGACAAAGAATTTAGAATCCCCTCAGGATCTTAAGGCAATCCACATATTACATTTGGTACTTGAGCAGATGAGTCAGCATTTTGACACCAGATCACAGAATTATAGTGACTCAAAAGAATTATTTTCCTTAAGAATAAACTGTGTGGACCAGGGAGTTCTACCATAAACATTTCTAGAGTTGAAGAGATAATGAATGATTTATACAAATCCACCTCAGAATAGAACATGGGAAAGAAGTACATCTGCCATCACTTTGGCCATAGGTGTCTGGGATATCAGCTAACGTCAATTAATCACCTTTTTACTTCCTCAAGAATAGGGAACTTGTCTTAACCATTCTTGTATCTCCAGATGTAGAAGTGGGTCTGGCCTTTAATAGGCACTCTGTGAATGTTTTTGAACAAACTAAAAGAAGGCAGCAAAGAAAAAGCATAGATGTGAAAAAAAAAAAAGAAACGGAAAGGGGAAATATGGTAAATAATATATAACAGCCTGTTAACACAAGATATTTAGGTTCCTGTCTGATCACACTCACTCCCTCTGAGATTCAATATATCACCACTGAATTTAAGTTAAGAGCTTTCTTATCTGAAAAAAAGTTTTTTTAAAGAAATATTTCTTCTATATTTTGGTAAATTTTTTTATGTTTTTGGTAACTGATAACATTGTATCTTAATATTTGATCTGTTCACTTGAGTGCGTTTCTCCTGTCCAACTAAATGATGTCCTCTCTTGACCTATAAAGATGATGGCACTCTGTTGATAGAGCCTCTTATGTTGTTCTAGAAAAGTAGTAAGTTTGCATTAGTACTTCCTTTTTTTTTTTTTAAAGATTTTATTTATTTGACAGAGAGAGATAGCGAGAGCAGGAACACAAGCAGGGGGAGTGGGAGAGGGAGAAGCAGGCTTCCTGCCGAGCAGGGACCCCGACGTGGGACTCGATCGATCCCGGGACCCCGGGATCATGACCTGAGCCAAAGGCAGACGCTTAACGACTGAGCCACCCAGGTGCCCTGCATTTGTACTTTTTTTTTTTCCTAAAGATTTTATTTATTTATTTGACACAGAGAGAGAGAGAGAGTGAGAGAGGGAACACAAGCAGGGGGAGTAGGAGAGGGAGAAGCAGGCTTCCTGCCAAGCAGGGAGCCCGATGCGGGGCTCGATCCCAGGACCCCGGGACCATGACCCGAGCCGAAGGCAGACGCTTAACGACTGAGCCACCCAGGTGCCCCCCTGCATTAGTACTTCTTAGAGTTTAGAAATTGTGGGATGCCTGGGTGGCTCAGTCGTTTAAGCATCTGCCTTCGGCTCAGGTCATGATCCCAGGGTGCTGGGATCGAGCCCCACGTTGGGATCCCTGCTCAGCGGGGGGAGTCTGCTTCTCCCTCTGCCCCTCTGTCTGCTCATGCTCTTTCTCTCTCAAATAAATAAATAATAAAATCTGTGTCACAAATTTTAGCTGAAACTGTAAATGTTCGTACCAGTCTGCATTTGTTCCTTTGTGAATTATCTGATCATATCTATTAGTTATTGCTTAAAAGTTACAAAAGCCCCTTGTATATTAAGATAATAATATAAATTACACTTGTTTAAGAATATTTTTGCCATCATGAGTATGTCATTCGATATATGTAAGGGTTATTTGGTTTTATTTTCTTAGTTTATGTGTGTTTGCATTGACAAACTTTCCTTGTGATGTCCTCTATTGTTTTAGACATGAGAAATTCTCTCTTATCTAGAAATCAGAAATATTGCATTCTAGTTGTTTTATAGTTTGATTATTTTAAAGCATTTAGTATTTAATTGATCTGTAGTTTACTTGTAGTGTCTTCCATCACTTCTAAGCATGAGAAATAATCTTTACACAGGTATCAGAAATAGTCACATGTATTTTATTCTAGTTTTTTAAAATATATAATTTGAAAAAACATTTTAGTGCATGTAACTCTTTAACCCATTTATAGTTTATTAGTAGTAAAATACTGAGCTAAGATCAAAGTGATATTTTCTAAAACCAGTTTTTTCTAACATCATTTATTTATTTCATGTGCTGTTCTCACTTTTTGAGAACATTTTTGCCTCACCTTTCCTATATGAAGTCTTTTCTATTTTAAGATCTGTTTATGGGTTATCTAGTTAGTTCCACTGATATTCTGTCCAGTTTTCCCTCATTAATTGATTATTTTAATTACTATGGCTTTATTATAGCCAACTCACTCTTATTACTTTTGATTTTCAAAATGTTCTCTGTTCTGCCTTTTCGTTTTTCCATGTGAACATCAGAATCAGTCAGTGAAGTTCTAAGAGAACCTTATTTTTCTAATTATTTAGATCTTTTCTCTTAGTGAAATTTTATCATTTTCTTCATGTAGCTATAATATATAACTTAAAATGGTCAGTTTTTAAGTTTTGTCCATGTAATCTGCAGACATTTTATTTTCCCATTATACATTTAAAATGTTTATTAAAGTAATAAAAGAAAGCTACACATTTTTATATAGTTATCTATTTTTATACAGCTACTTAATTGAACTCTTAATAAGTCTAATAATTCAAATTTTCTTGGTTTTATCAAATAATGATAAATTTTGTCCTCTTTTCTATAATTCTTTGTCGTATCTTGTTTTATTGGTCAAATTTCTAGAACAGGGTTAAATAACACTGTGAATAAAGATTTCTCTAATATTTTGTCATTATGATTTTGAGTCGGAAGCTATATTGAATGTACGGCACAGATTAGGTACTTTAATGAAAAAAGAGAAAAAAGGAATTCACCAATTTCCTTTTGCCTACTGGCATTTCTAGAGGATTATCAGTTGTGAGAGACGGACCTCAACTTGGCACGTTAATATATAGTCCTCACCAAATGAAATTGTCAAGTTGGGGTTATTTTAGAATAAATATAGGCAACAGTATGCAGTTTTTAGAAAATCCCTGATCTAAGACTTTCCTTCTTGTAATTATCAGTAAGAGATTAAATAACAGGTCTACCTTGATATAAGAACTTCATAGTGAATTGAATCCTAGCTGTGGGGATTATGAGCTTCTATTCAGATATTGAGAACTCCATTAAATCAGATAATAATGTACAAGAGATACCCGCAATATGCCACATTTACCATAGACATTCAATAAATATTAACTACCCCCACTCCAGCTCTTAAGAGATAATCAAATATTTACTTAAGAAACACAGGCCAGCACTTTAGGAGTTGGCAAGAGCCTAAGAAATTAAAAAGGCCTGTGAATGACTTTGTGAGTCAGTGATACTTTCAGGCTTTCTACCTCCATCTGGGCTTCCTGGAAATTTCTCCCTCTCTTCCCTCCCTCTCCTCTCCCTTAGTCGAGGTCCAGATACATCATCATTTTCTTCTCTCATATCAGCAGAGATATGTTTGGCCTTTGAAAGAATAGACTCTGTAAGGAAACTAAAAGAAATCCAAACCAAAATAAAAATAACAATACAATCACAAAAGAACACAGTGTTCCCATTCTAAGAATCATAGAATTTCAGTTAATTCTGGTGGTATTATTCACTGAATACCAAACCCTATGCAGGGCCCCACAAAGATCAGGCCAAGACACCTATAAAGATTAGGTCAAAAAGACCATTGGTCTGAGCTGTGGCGGCTGTGAGAACATCTCAACGTGGAAACACGTAGCAGAGAACATTCCTCTTCAAGTGTGTCAACTGCAAAGCAGGAATGGAGGAGTTCTGGATTCTAGAGCTTTGCTGGAAAAGCTCTTCAGATGGGAATTTCCCTGTTCCTCCACATCCTGACTTTGCATTAAGTCCTTCACCCTGACTTTTCATTCTGTGAGAATAGGAGTCAAACGGAATCCCAGTCACCTGTTCTTGCTTTGGGGTGTCCTGGGTGAGATGGCTTTCCAACTCCTCTTGCTAAATAGTATAATTATCCCTTTGAGGATAAGGGTCACATTTATCATTTGTCTCTTATTAGGCATGGTACGGTAAATTTGGCTTCCAGATCATAGAAATTGTGAGAATTATGAATCATGCTTCTAGAAATGTGTGCAAATAGATGGAACTTGTTGACAGGAATAGAAAAGCCACCTCAAATGAAAGGCCAAAGAATAGAGTACAGAGGGCTCACAGAGCAGTGTAGGGAGAGAGAGTGGCAGAAGCCTAGTCTTAGAACCGTTTTCTGTGATGGCAGAGGAGGGTGGATGCCCAGACCCAGCACAGAGGACGTCCTGTATGCAAAACACATGGACCAGCATGGGGGTGAGGATCACACTGGGAGGGGGGAGAGCAGCGAAGTGAAATCCTGAGAGGAATGATGAATGGAATTAATAGTAGATAGTCTATTATGCATTTAAGATTCACTAAATATTAACAGTATGTACTGTATTTAGAGATCTATTTTATTTTAGTGAAAATATCACTAATACTTATAAACACTTTTACGGGTCAACTAATGACCTCCTTCCCTATAACCTGATGTTACATTATAAGGTCAGAATGAATTCTTCTGTTCTAATACTTTTTAGGTACCTAGGATTACAGTATTTTACATAGGGGTGGAATTAGCTGGTTGTGATATCCTTTTTCTGGTTGCCCTTGTGGGAGAATACAGAAGGATAATACCACGAGGCATGTTTATTTCATCCCGACCTCATTGTAAGGTATTATCTGTTTGGAAGTTTCTCTCTCCAGAGCTAAGTAGCTAGAATTTAGTTAGACATCATAGCTTAAAAATCACATGCCTCCAAGCCAGACTGCTGCGTTTGAGTTATATTCTGTTATTTCTAACCCCGTTTGTCCAGTTTGGCCAGCAAACCCTGAGACGGTGAATGAAAGGATTACTCCTGACACCTTAGGAGGAGAAAGGAGAGACCTGGGGACCAGACACTCTAGTGACAAAAGGCCTCAAGCCATGCTCTGTCTCCGCTTTTATTGAGTTTAATCAATACACCACGTGCAAGGCAAAGATTTCATTAAGTACATGACCATTACAGGTGCCTGTATTTTAAACATCTACTCCTTAGATGAGAACCTTGAGCCATAGTAAGAATCTGGCAGCTTTCAGCCAAGAAACTTCAAAGGAGGCCCATTGTCCGGGCACTCCTCCTTTGCTTTTCAATTAGTCTCATCCAGGGAGGCATCTACAAGTCATGTTTTATCTATCCAGGCACTGTGAATCCCTATACCCATTAGCTTGGTAAATTTCTTTTTAGTGGTCAGCACCTCAGTTTCCCCAAATAGATAGGGCAATATATTGACAGTATTACTTGCTGGCAATAGTACCTACCTTATAAGATTGTTATGTGGATTAAATGAGTTAGTGCTTATAAATCACCTAAAACTCTGCTTGGCTTGTAGAAAGTACTGATGTTGGAAATAAAAGACATAGAGATTCTCTTCTTACCTAAACTTTTTCATTTTACCACTCCAAATATCCAGCGCTTATTCATTCAGCTTCTGATAAGGACATGCATTTTCACTGACTGAAAAACCACAGCCACGGGGCGCCTGGGTGGCTCAATCCTTAAGCATCTGCCTTCAGCTCAGGTCATGATCCCAGGGTCCTGGTATCGAGCCCTGCATC
The DNA here is from genome assembly GCF_002201575.2 of Neomonachus schauinslandi. Taxonomy (NCBI): domain Eukaryota; kingdom Metazoa; phylum Chordata; class Mammalia; order Carnivora; family Phocidae; genus Neomonachus; species Neomonachus schauinslandi. The sequence continues at coordinate 75,697,847 of NC_058403.1, forward strand.
CAGCTCCCTGCTCTGCGGGAAGCCTGCTTCTCCTCCTCCCACTCCCCCTGCTTATGTTCCTTCTCTCGCTGTGTCTCTCTCTGTCAAATAAATAAATAAAATCTTTAAAAAAAAAAAAAGAAAAACCACACCCAGATAATAGAATAATTAATATCTATATGATCCGTTCAGCTTACAAAATTCTTCTCATTTCAGTACAACAATACCGTGAGGAAAGTATTGTAAGAATTCTCAAGAATAACATAATAATAATAATAATAATAAAAGAATCTCATTTTTAAGTAAATAGGCTAAGAGAAAGGAAGTCAATGAACAGTTGGATTTATGCATGGATACATGGATGGATAGATGGATGGGCAGAGAGATGGACAGCCAGGTGGATAGGCGTTTGTTGGAATGAATATTACAGATTTGTACAATTTGAGCTTTAAGTATGGGCTTTATTTTTAAAAACTGGATGGGAAAGAGTTTATATGATCTGGGAACAACACATTTACAGAGAAGATAAAGCTACTTAAAAAAAAAGGAAATTATGAAAGAAAGAAATGTGTTTTCTTTGGATGTATGCATTATAACAGCGTTGAAAATCTAATTGTTATAAAACAAAACAAAACAAAAAAATAAAAAGGAAGACTTGAAAAACAAAGTGACATAGGCTAATTTAATTTCACTTTTCCAGGTTTAAGAAATGCCAAAAAGTAAACAGAGACAGAGGCAAATTATTACTATTTCATGAGCTACAAAGATGCATAAGAAAAGAAATCGCATTTGTACTTTATTTTTCCACCAGATTAAAGCATTTACAAAAATGGTGTGTAATCTCTGAAATCACCCAAAAGTTTTTTGTTCTTATGTTAACTTTTTAATTCAAATTTCTGATTATTTGGAAACATTTCATGTTGGGTGTTGTGCAAGTATGGGTTTCCAGATGCCGGAATTATTTTAGGCTAACCATTTGGAGGACTCCAGCCTGGTGTAAGGCAAAGATCGTTGGTTAGGGTCTTGAGGACTGGTGTTTCCCAAGTGACTTTAGGAACATCATTCTCCCTTTCTGGGTCTCAGTTTCTTCTTTATAAAATTGAGGAATTTGGACTAAATGATGGCCATAAACTCCTTGCAGCCTTATAACCAGCCAATTTTCACTCCAGCCTTTTAACTGGGATTTTGTAGACATTGCTTCCTTTTTGTTTTGCATTTTTGACGCAGTCCACTCCTCTTGGAAAATGACTCCTTGGAAGGCTTTTCTGAAAGGCCAGCTAGGCTTCAGGCACTTCAGTGGGCTTAAAATAATCATCATGTGTCTGTAGTAACTGCCCAGCCAGACCACGTGCAGGAAAAATCACCCCACCCCTGGATGGGCTTCACACTGGAGACCCATACTTAACTGTGACCTTATTTATCTTTGCTGTGTATCTGAGACCGATCAGACATAGCAGGCTTTCATGAAAGGGGAAAGCTCTGACTTTTAAGATGAGACCTGAGGTCAGACCTAGTCAGCCATGAAAAAGATACTTATGAGGGAAAGTCCTTGAAGGACTCATCAGGGCTTCTTTGGAGTTACCGCTGTTACTATATTTGGGAATCCAGTAAGCTGCTTTTAAAAAAAAAGGTTGGATTAAGATAAAGAAGAGGAGGCACACTTAATTAAGAAAGTTTTCCAGGTCTCCCCCCCCCCCCAACCAAAGAATATTTTAATTGAGTTTACTTTTTCCTAAATCTCTTTGACTTTCACATTATTAAGATGACACATTTGTGGGCTGATTTCATGTCCAGTACTGTCAAGATACCTGATGCAGGTTTTCTTAAATCACACCCTTTGTTTTCACCAGAAACCTGGTGTTGAATTTCATAGCCTTTCTGGAGGTGGCAGGCACCACAGCTAATGGAAAAAACTTGGAACTGATTTGGTAGATTTTTACTTTGTTATGGAAGTAGACCAACTGCGAACCTTTCTAATCAAAAGTCTTCAGGTCATGATTGGAACTAGTGGGAGAATTGTGTCCACAGGCAAGGCGTGGCAAATTCCATTTACATCATTGTCGTTGATATGGCTGAATGTCTACCCTTCCTAAACACTCAAGGTAACAAGAAAGATATGAAAGGTTCTTGTCATCACAGTGGAGAAGACAGACTTTAATAGAAATAATTATAGCAACATCAGTTGCGTGTGTGTGTGTGTGTGCGTGTGCACACATTCTAAGTAATATCACATAGATTTTTTCCATGTGTTCCTTACAGCAACTTCTTGAGGTAGGCCATGGAGGGATCATCATTGCTACTTCATTAATGGGATTACTAAAACTAAGAGGCCAGTGCAGCAACTTGGCTGAGGTTCTGCAAATGGAAGACAGACTCAGGTTATTTGTCTGCTTACTGTTGCAAAGTGCCAAATTAAAAGTATTGGAAATGGGGGCGCCTGGGTGGCTCAGTTCCTAAGCATCTGCCTTCAGCTAAGGTCATGATCCCAGGGTCCTGGGATCGAGCCCCGCATTGGGCTACCTGCTCGATGGGGAGCCTGCTTCTCCCTCTCCCATTCCCCCTGCTTGTGTTCCTTCTCTCACTGAATCTCTGTGTCAGATAAAAAAATAAAAATCTTAAAAAAAATAAATAAAAGTATTGGAAATGACTGTAAGCATCCTGACATGTATGGATGTGGGGATAGAAGGACATTCTCATGTAAGAGTAAGTCAATGAATTGTTGAACCAGTACCAATGAGAATTTTTTGACAATTTTTCAGTTCTGGAAACTAAACTTCACCTCTCCAAGTATTCTGAATATGAAATCCTCACATTGTACTTCTGGACTAGAAAGAAATACCTGTATTTTGGCATAAAAATTTCTTCCAAGGGAAAATGTGTTTAAAAGGAACATCAGTATCATTCATCTTTGTTGCCTGAGAGGAGTCTGTGTTCATAGATACTGGGAGGGCCAGTCCCCCTGGGGTTTTCCTCTCCTCTGTTTGTCTAACTAGCCTTTCCTTAAATGACTGTACTGAATCTTCCCAGTTATTGAAGTGAATGGCAGTTATCTTGGCTTTCTTAAGGGAGGCCTCAGTCAAACTGGATTCCAGGTCTCCTGTGTGTGTTTTGGATCCAGATGAGTGGTATGGAATCCCGTAGTTTCTTCCTACATAAGTCACAACGGCACTAAGGTTTATGCATCTATTTTTATAATAGTCTGGCCCATGACCACGTAAGAAGTTTGCAGACATCTGTATTAGAGGGAAAGTTAAAAATATTTACTCTGTCCTAAAATAATGAACAATTTAAAGAGGGGAATGCAACAATCCCCAATAGGTGGACATATATCCATAACCACTTAAGAGTTCATTCCCTCCTATGCCTATATGAAAATAAACTGGCAATGGGAAGGAATAGAGTTAGAAAGGCCTGAAATACTTGTTGAAGCTTTCGTTTTCTCATCCAAAATGAGATTATTAGCACCTGCCTTGGCGTGATGTTAGGAAGACTAAATAGGACAATGTATTTAAAGTGCTGAGCACAGGGGTACAGTACATGGTGACCACTATTATTATCATTGTTACTTTGCAGAAATGTGCATCTGTATGCAAGTGATATTGAACTAAGAAAGTGTGAATAGTTAGTTCAGTAAGACAGAATATAATGTCTAATAGCGTAAATTAATGTAGCTGCCTTTTTATTAGAAATTCTCTTTGCTGAGTAGAACACTTCCTCATAGTTTCATATAATTCTTGAACAGCTACCGGTAAAAGCTTTCATAATAAGGGGATCAATTCATAAATATCTGTAGAACTGACCACCGTCTATTCACACACCTGACAACTCATGGCAAAGATAAGCTAAACACATTTATTTTCACTGACTTGTCGCAGTCTGTTATACTTAGGTTAATGTGTGTGTGTATATGGGGGCGCATGTATCTATGACATTAGCAAGTTTTCTCGGGCATTAAAGCCCTTTTCTGCTCTCTTGGGGCCAGTCTGTACCATTCCAATGTCCTGAGTCATTTGGCTTTAATCACAAAGACAAGATCATTTAAGTCAAAGAGAGAAAGCTTTCAGGAAATAGGCTGTCGAGAGATATAAGGTTCAGTTGTTTGCTTGTGAATCCACAGACAAAACTTACCTTCGGTTCCAAGACTAACAGGGGCCGCAGCCCCCATGGGACTCAGCATCTCATACGCCACCAGCACAATGCATCGTGGGCGTTAGAAGGGTGGCTCCACGACAAACACAGAACTGTGTACTACTGGCAGCGAGTGAGCTAAGGAGAAATCCAGAGGATAACTTTTTCTTTTAAAATCTATTTCCCATTATCCAAGCTGTGTGAGGGACTGGTTTGGGTTATTGTCAGGAGTCAGATATTTACCATGCTGCTGCTGCTGGCTCCAAAGAGTCAACAAATCTTTTGCATCCCATGTGTGTGCTATTTAGTCTCTGGAAATAATGCCTCTTTTTGGAATATTTTTTGGGATTATCCCCAAGCTTTTGTAACTAAAGAACCAACAGTAAAAAATTTTTTTTCTTGTCTGAGAGAGCAGCTGAGGTGGCTTAAATTTATACTACTAAGTAGAATTTCACTGCTTCAGTCATGGCTGTCTGATTTATGAAGGAACAAGAAATGTCATTGCCATATGATACACTGCTTCCTTGAACAAAATCTCTTAGACGATGGAGAGGCCATTCCTGACTGACAGGACAGCTGGAAAGAATCTAAAGAACAAATGCAAGGGAACAGAGAGAGAAGATGGGGCAGATGCCATGAGAGAGAGTGTGGCCACCTTATCTGCCTTCAGATCTAAGAGTCTGTGGCCCATGATAAAACAGTTCTTAAGGAACAACATTTTCTACTGAAAGGACTCATTGATTCAGTGTCCCCGTGTTGGAAGACCTATTTGGAATGGTCATGACCATGAGGAGTGGATTGAAGACCAGTTGCTACAAATTCTACAACACGTTCTAGTCAGCATAAGAAAGGGCATTGGAAAGGCTAGAACTGCTCAAAGCTAGAATGGGCTGCTCTGGAAGATAGTGAGTTTCCTGCCACTGAGGTAGTCAATAAGAAGTCACATGACCATTGATGGAAACTTGAAGAGGATTCAAGCACCAGAAGAGAGGGTGGAGGTTTGGCCAAGTGACTCTTAAGGTCTTTTTGGTCTCTGAGATTGAATGGAAAAAGCAGTGGGAATATAGTAAATATATGTTAGATTTGTAATTTACAAACTTGTCATTCTTTCTACAAATTACATTCCAGATTAAAAAATAAAATATAAATAATAACCAATATTATTATTCCTATTGTATATATGAGGCAGTTAAATTAAGACATATTAGGATTTATCACATACGCAAGCCAGCAGTAGAATAGGAAATCCCCCCAATGATCTGTTGTGGATTTCTTCTCCCCTCAGGATAAATGAGCCATAGATGTAATGACTGGTGATTGAGGTGGAGGATTGAAAGGACATCAAACTAAAGAGCAGGGCATTTCACAGAGACTTACCATCACACCTGAACTCTAAGGGAGAATATTCATATTTGTCAAGAAACAGCAAATGCCCCTCCTGCCCTCACCACACACACACACACACACACACACACACACACACACACACACACAC
>NC_058403.1:75703458-75706389 GCF_002201575.2 Neomonachus schauinslandi
ACACACACACACACACACACACACACACACACACACACACACACACAAACGCTTCTCTAAATTTTTCTAATTGCTTACTTCAAATGGACTTTTTATCTTTAGCCTTATCCTTGGGGCAGAGTTTCAAGCCAGGCAAGAATTAGCAATCATAATCTTGCCCAAAGGGGTTTCCAAAGGTTCTGGATGAACCCTAGCTCATTCCAGGAATACCCAAAAAAGACTGAAGTGTTGACTTCTAGATCACTGCTATTTCTGTTGTAGAACACAATCTCTTATTGGCACGGGAGGAAGATCCTGGGATGGGAATGAATTATTCTTCAGTGAGTGAAGCAAGATAGGGACAGCAAAAGGGTCTCTGGGTAAGGCTTGTTATATACTGAAGCAGCCTTGAAAAATTTTCAATTTAGTATCTAAAATGGGTTAACTTGATTATACTAATACTTATGCCTTTCATTCTTAGAATTTATATAATCTAGATATGTAAACAGAGCAAGCTAGAATCACCTTAAAGATCATCTTGTCCAGCACAGGAAGTAGCAGATTCAGGGATACAGATTGGCTTGCTTAAGGTTACTCAGCAAGCCACCAGGAGAGCCAGAACTAGGATCCATGGCTCTTGCCTCACATTTCCCTCACTACGTGAGTGGCTCCTTCCTCATATGTTTAGTAAATAATTTTCTGCACCTCTTGGGGTGCCTGGGTGGCTCAGTTGGTTATGCATCTGCCTTTGGCTCAGGTCAGGATCCTGGGTTCCTGGGATCAAGCCCCACGTCTGGCTCCCTGCTCAGTGGGGATTCTGCTTCTCCATCTGCCCCTCCCCCACTCATGCTCTTTCTCTCTCAAATACATAAATAAAATCGTGAAAAAAATTTTTCTGCAGCTCTGAAGACATTGACTTGAGGGCATGATGTTGTTTATTGGAAAGAGTGGTATAGATCAGAATGATAAAGAAGGCTCCCATACTATGGCCAAGGCCTTGGAGATGCCACAAGACACCAAGAAATGGCAGAGAAGACAGTGAGCCCCTTATTTTGACTCAAGCCATGGAAGATGTTGTGGGTCAGGGTTGGTGTCTATGTTCGTTTAAGTATGTTCACAACGTAAACCTCTCCTTTAGCCCAATTTCCCATCATCAGCCTCAGCTACAGCCAACTGAAACTCCTTTCCCAATGCATAGCATGCTATTTTCAGTTACAGTAACTTCACCTAGAACACCTTTTTCTATCCATCCTCAGCTGTCAACCCCTATCCATCTGTCAAGGTTCATACCAAATATCCCCTCCTTTTTGGAGTCTTACTTCTCTTTCCCCAATGATAAGCTTTCTCACATAGCCATACCTCTTGGTCCCCAGTCTACTTTCTTCTCAGAAAGAATAAAAATTATTTGGATAAAAATTAGAGAAAGTAATTTCAATGACAAGAAAGTACAAGGAATTATCTAACTCCATGAAGACATGAAATAGGTATTCATTTATTCACTCATTCTTTCTTTCAGTTTAACAAACATTTTCTGAGTGAGCACCCACTCCTCATATCCAAATCACATCTCTTTTACAAAGACCAGCACAACTATTCTAGTCTTCATGAATCCTTCCCTAATTCCTCATCTGTAAGTAAGAAATGTTTCTCATAAATCAGCTATGTATTGTCTATATTTTGCCACCAAATATCCGCCCCCCCCAATAAAGAGTAAATTCCCAGAGTAGTCTTTTTCTTGGAGAAAAATATGAAGAAAAGATAACACATCATTTTTTGCTATTTTTTAATGGGATTAAATCAGATTTACTGATACCTTACGCCAAATTCTTGGTCTCAGTACAATATTTCATAAGCAAAAATTATGAGGTGATGATTTAATTGACTCTTATTTATTTATTTTTTTCTTCATGAAGGATTTCAAGCCATCAGCATTTGGGCAGCCAGGACCATTCCATTTACCTTCTGTTTCTGGAAAAGATATTTGAAAACACAGCAGCATGCAAAGCCAGGGTTGTTAAAACCATCAATTCCCTAAAGGATGTCAGAAATCCTAAGGGGAAATATTTATAGGGAGAATCTGTTTTTTTCTGGAATTTACAGATTTTATTTGTCTATTTTTCTCTTCTAACATGTCTTAACCCTTGCCCCATCCCACGTGGCTAGAAGACAGATCTGCTTGTCTTTCCACTGATGAATCCATCCTTCCCGTAGCTGGCTAAGTCTGTGCCAACTTAAGTAGATGTCTTTCAGTTAATCAAAGTTTGCTAACAGAGCCTCAACATTATCATTAGTTTATTTTTATTTTTTAAAAATGCTTTAGAATGATCTTCTAGTTCCAATTTAATCAAACTCTTTGAAAAATAGTTGTCTGGAGAGTGTTGTATTTTTTCACCAGCTACCAGAATTTTAACAACTTGGCGACCTAATAAATGCCACCCATTTTGAATTAAGCATTCTTTCTGTGTGTTACCACATCACTCTCTTTTGCACTTAACTCACTGTCTGATTTTTGTCTGCTTACTTACTTATTGTAGCCCTCACAATGCTATAATCTCTTACTATTGATGTATATTGAGATACACACTCATGCCCTATGTGCCTATCGTGTACAATCCATGGCTAGCCCACACTGACAGTAAGTGTTCCATGAGTGAAGAACTGCACGAACAGTTTTTCATCAAGTTCTTATTGAGAACCTAAAATGTGCCCAGGAGGGTTAATTGCCAGGAATACAATAACCAATCAGAGAGACAGAAGCACAGCTTTTTATGAGTTGAGTATACCTTGAAATTAAAAAAAAAAAAGAGAAGATGTTTCTCTTTTGTTTTTCCACAAATGAGTTCTGTTCTTTTTTCCTCCCTCCCTTTCTTTCTCTTTCTTTCTTTTTCTTTTTCTTTTTCTTTCCTTCTTTCTTTCTTTCTTTCTTTCTTTCTTTCTTTCTTTCTTTCTTTC
>NC_058403.1:75706399-75715188 GCF_002201575.2 Neomonachus schauinslandi
TTCTTTCTTTCTTTCTTTCTTTCTTTCTTTCTTTCTTTCTTTCTTTCCTCCATTCTTTATTTCCTTCCTTCCTTCCTTCCTTCCCCTCTCTTTCTCTTCCTCCCTCCCTCCCTTTTTTTTTCTTTTTCTTTCTTTCTTTCTTTCTTTCTTTCTTTCTTTCTTTCTTTCTTTCTTTCGTTTCTTTCTTTCTTTCTTTCTTTCTTTCTTTCTTTCTTTCTTTCTTTCTTTCTTTCTTTCTTTCTTTCTTCCTTCCTTCCTTCCTTCCTTCCTTCCTTCCTTCCTTCCTTCCTTCCTTCCTTCCTTCCTTCCTTCTTTCCTTCCTTCCTTCCTTCCTTCCTTTCTTTCCTCTCTCCCTCTCTCCCTCTTTCCCTCCATCTCTTTCTTTCACAAAATCTCTTAATCTTCTGTATGCCGATAAAAAAAAAAAATGTCTTCAGAACTGTCTCCAGAGAACCAATGGAGAACTCAGGTATGTCAATGGGTGATTGTAATAATATGAGGGAAGTACTGTGAGAAGTTCAGGGATCTAACTGGCATGTGAGATTTGGTTGTTCATGGCAGACACAGTAGAGGAAACAATGTCTGAGCAAACTACTAAAGATAAATAAGAAATAATCAGGGAGAGATTTGAAAGGTGAATTTCCCAAGAAAAGGAACACTATAAACTCAAAGAGAGTGAATAGAACTGAGACAAAATGTTAACTAGACCACATTTAGAAAGTAACAGAATAGGGCGCCTGGGTGGCTCAGATGGTTAAGCCTTCGGCTCAGGTCATGATCCCAGGGTCCTGGGATCGAGTCCCGCATCGGGCTCCCTGCTCTGCGGGGAGCCTGCTTCTCCCTCTGCTTCTCTCTCTCTCTCTGTCTCTCATGAATAAATAAATAAAATCTTTAAAAAAAAAAAAAAAGAAAGTAACAGAATAGTGAGAAGTGAGTCTGGGCAGGTAAACCAGGACCAGTCAGGCAGGAGTTGGTGACTCATTTAAGGAATTTGAACTTTCTTCTCATACCGGGGCGGGGGGGCGGGGTGCAGGGGGAGCCTTTGAAAGTTTAAATCAGAGAGGGATAAGATCAGGTTTGTATTTTAGAAAGATCATTCTGGCTTCAGTGTGGCAAAGATATTAAAGGGAGCAGGAGTTCACCAGAAAGTTCCCCACAGCCATTTTCCTTTGTGCATTTAGATGTTAGGCCTTTCATGCATACATTGCACATGCGTGTACACACACACAACAGAGCTTTTTCAGAACTTCACTTATTTAAATTATATAAATCAAATTCACTGGTGTCATTAACAGACCTTCTTCCAAGATTAAGCCCTTCCTTGATGGGAGTATTTCTTTATTCAGAAAATCATGGTAAACCTAGACTTTTGCTTACTTTCTCATTTTGCTTCCATTTCTGTTTCTTCAAAACACATGCATACCATATGTTTGTTTTTGAGAATTAGAAAACAAGATAAAAAAATCACAATTATTAAGTCCTAAAATAAGTCCCCTGACTGTGCTTTGAACACAGCTAATATGAACATTTGGTGCATACCATTTTTCCTGTGAATTTCTGTTGTATAAATGGATTCATACCATACATAGTATTATGCAGTCTGCTTTTTTCTTTCAAGAGTATATTATGAACATCTTTGCATGTCTTATTATTCTCTGTGGGCATATAATATCCTACCATATGGTTATGCTGTAATTTAGTCCATCCCTGTTGTTAGAAACATCACTTTTAATTTGATCAGATCAGTTTATGTAGAATCTTAGAAAGTCTGCTTCACAAAATTAAGATGACATTTCCCAGGCAGACTTCTCTGGTGTTACGGGTTTTTAGCATTTTTCAGGAACTTTACTAGCTAATTAAAATAATATTAGGACAGTATCTTCCCTTTGGGAGTTTTCTGTGTTATGAAAACTTTTTACTTACAATAAAAATGAAAGGAGATGCTTAGAGGAAGAGTCTTGATCAAACTCCTTTTCGGAATAAACCAAAATGGGAGGTTTAAGTACCATAAATAAAAACAGATGTGCCACTCCAGAATGCCTAGAAGAGAAGATTCATTTGCCCTGAAATTTTTAGTCGTATCCTAAGAAATAATAAAAAGGAGAGCAGGTATTTTAATTTTCACTTGGAACTCTATTTTTTCTTAATCTTGTTTCCCATCCTGTTTTAATGTCAAAGGGTCTACTGAGATAATGTCAGTGGAGTGAACTTGACTTAAAAGTTAGAGTGTCCTAGTTAAGTTGCCAGCACTGTCTTGATCAGTTTATCACTTGAGAAAATAGAACAGACAGATTAAGGGCCTGAGTTCTGGTATAAGACATCATTGGGTTTAGAGTCAGATTCAATTACTTACGGTTTTTCAGTTTTCTCCATTGTAAATGAAGTTATTGGCTTCTACCTCGTGGTTATTTTTATTTTTAAAATGTGCTGTATTTGTTTGCTAAGGCTGGTATAAAAAAATACCACAGACTGGGTGGCTTAAACAACAGGCATTTATTTTTTCACAGTTCTGGAGGCTAGAAGTTCAAGATCAACGTGTCTGCTGGATTGTTTTTTTCTCTCCTTGGCTTGCAGATGGTTGCCTCCTGGCTGTGTCCTCACATGGTCTTTTCCTCCATGTGCCAGTGAACTTGGTGTCTCTCTCTCTCTCTCTGTGCTAATATCCTTTTCTTATAAAGACATTAGATTGGATTAGGGCCCACACTAAGGGTCTCATTTTAACTTAATTACCTCTTGAAAGGCCCTAGCTCCAAATACAGTCACATCCTGAGGTACTTGGGGTTAGGGTTTTAGCACCTGAATTTTAGGGAATACAATTCAGCCCATAACATGTGGTAATATATGTAAGACATTTATTTCAGGTCTTTGGCATACTATATGCTCAATAATGGTATAAACTCTTAGTATTTTGCTTCTCTGAGCTTCCTTTTTGTCATGATAAACTTGGGATATTAGTATTTGCGCAGTCTATATACGGTGATGACCTGAGATAATTTATGTTAACTTTCTTTGTAAAATAACTAGTAGAGGACTGTTGTTTGTCTTAGGTACACACATACACACTTACTTTCTTCCCTTTGAGAATATATGCACGTTGCCCCTAGCATTTGCTCTTGGCTTCTTTTCTGTGAGAGCTGGGAGTAGGAACAGCAGGATTTAGCCTCCCATTGGTCTCCCTTTTCTTCTTCTTCTTTTTTTTTAAGATTTAATTTATTTGAGAGGGAAAGAGAGCAAGCGAGAGCACAAGAGAAGGGGAAGGAGAAGCAGACTCCCCACTGAGCAGGGAGCCCGAAACGCAGCTCAATCCCAGGATGCTGAATCCCAGGATGCCGGGATCATAACCTGAGCCAAAGGCAGCTGCTTAACCTATGAGTCACCCAGGCACCCCAAATCTTCTTTTTATTCTTACAGGTCTCATCATCCTCAGTTCCTGAATAGGAAAGCACACGGTTAATAATTGTCAGTTCATATAATCATTCTCATAAAGACTTCTGCTCACATGAGGGAAGGGGCAAAGATGAATGGAAATATAACAGACTCCCTCTGCCTTGCTGTCTGTAGGTAGAGGCAAGTGAGAATTCTTCTAGTGCCTCATGGGAGTGTTTTCAAATAAAAAGAATGGAAACCGCTTAGATTATTTTGTAGCAGGACCACATGTTCCTCTGGGTAGAAAGAGTAGATAGAGGTGGCAACTCCCAGATGGTAGGCTATGTTCATTTTGATGACTTGGCTGAGATTTCTTTCCGGTTGAAAACTGGACTTGCTATGGAGTCTGTAAAACATAAAAGGCTTCAGATTAACAGAAAGTGGGTCTTCCAGAAGCAAGATATGTGGCAGCTCAGCATTTTATTGGCATGCCCACCCAACTACCCTGGGCAGGTGAATGTATGGCCTGGTTCCATCATGCTCAGGATCCAAGACCAGTTGGGAATTAGACGACAGCGAGTAGAGTACACTGGCACTTGCGGCTCAGAGGCATTGATTTAATCTATCTGTCTCACTCCAGACCATCCTGTGTTACCAGTCTAGCTTAGTGATGTAGACTTACTCCTCTACAGTGACACAGTGATGTTTCTGGAAGGTAGTTTCAAAAGATTCAGCTTACTCCAGTCCTCTGAAATTTTCAAGTCTCCCCTAATATCACACAGTATGTGCTTAGCTCCAAGCCAACAGGAGTTTGGTCTCAACCTGCATTTGAATATCCTCGGCTACTCTAAACCCCACTCTCAACACTTCTGCTCCCAACAAACTAATCCTCACCCACGGATGACACTTTTTTGTATGATATTCCTGGCACCTATGCCTGTTGAAATCCCATCCATCCTTCAGGCTCCATTACAAATGCCATATTTATAAGATCTCCATAAAGACTTCCTAGATCCCAGACCACCTATTTAGATATGTTTTTTCCTACTTTGAATCTTTACACTGTTTGGTTTTACTTCTTTTGTGGTCCCTTACTCCACCCTGAATTGTAGGTATTTTTCTGATTTCCCACATCTTCCCCCAGATTAGCTACTAAAAAGCGAGAACTATCTCAGTTTTCTCTCTACCATTCCTACCTACCCAGTACCCAGCACAGGACCCTCATTGAATGTTGATCAGGTTGAACGGAAAGAGAGTAGCCTGAGACTCAGAATTCCTAGATATACAAAGCTTATAGTACCCTCTGTAGACAAAGTGGGAACATTGGACTTCATTTATAGAAGATCATAGTGGTACTCTTTTCTTAGTACAGACCAAACATCCAGCTGCTAAACTACAATATAACATCTCCAGGGAAGGAAGCCAATGTAAATTCACAGTACGTGTAAAGTCAAAATCAGAAAGCCTGAGTTTTTGAAACCACTGAATATAATTTTACAGTCTATTTGATATGATTTTTCTAGGCTGTGTTTCAATTCAAACCAGTCTCTTCATTTGAACACAGGCTCACAGTTCTCTTCTATACTCATTAGCAGCCATTTTGCCACATTAATTTGCCTTATTCTGGGTGGCATAGAGAAAGGTATCCCTTTATGACTTTTGGAGGGATGTATTTCGGGTGTGTGTTTTTTATATGCACTTGTCCAAAATGGTACGGTCTTTATTTTCCTGCTGAATGAAGAGATTGGCCACTTAGTCTTAAACACAATGAAGTTTACTAGAAAAATCAGTAACTTTGGAATTAGAAGACCAGGTTGTGGGTTCCAGAACTTCTATTAGGATCCATGTGGCCCTAAGAAAAATTTCTCACTCTGTATTTTCGTTATCTTATTTACATAAGTGTAACAGAGGAGGGAGTCTTATACCAAACTATGTCTAAGGACAATTTCAGTCTTAGCATTTTGGGATTCTGGGATCATTTAGGTGATGATTTTAAAACTAAAGCCATTCTTCCATCAAAGTTAATGAAGTTTACCCAAAGTGTGTGTGTGGGTGTATGTGTGTATATACAACAAAGCAGAGTCTCAGAGAGGTGATTAGTCTATTGAGCCACTCTGAAGCAGGTCAAAAAAGTTTGAAAAATATAGAATACAATATCTGATTCATGGGAATTAACTATCATGGTAATTGGAAGTCTAAAAAGTCTTACCCTAAATAGATATGTTTAACTTTTATCTTACACTTAATTCACATAAAAACTTTTTTTTCTTTTAGTAAGTCTTATGACCATCCAGGGGAATACACTTCCTAGGAAGGGTTACTTAACAATCCCAAAGACATTTTCCCTGTCCTTCTGGGTTATTTTGAGCCAATTAGAATAATTGTTCATGCCCTCACTCCGGAAAGTCTGGAAGTCTTGCTTTCTGTGGGCCAAAGACCTCAGGTGTGCCTCAGGTGTAGACTTTGCCTAACACTTAATCCATTAGCTCTCCAGTCAAGGTTCTTCACTGCTAAAAAGATGTACTCTTTTGCATGCCTTCCCATTATACAAATGTAACCTAGTTCAAAATGAAACAATTATTTTCTCTATCCCATAACCAAATTTCAGAATGACCTTTAAGAAATAGTGAATTCCATTGCTATTTCTATCATATTCCTAATTGCTTCGCATTGAAATTTTAAAGATAACCTTAACTTTTACATTTTCTGGACTAATGCTATAGACCGAATTGTTTTCCCCCAAATTAATATGTTGAGCCCTTAACTCCCAAAGTGATGGCATTTGGAGATAGGGCTTTTGGGAGGTAATTAGGTTTAGATGAGGCCATGAGAGTGGGGCTCTTATGATAGAATTAGTGCCCTTAAAAAAAGAGACACAAGAGATTTTGCACACTCTGTGCCATGTTAGGACACAATGAAAAGGCAGCCGTGTGCAAACCAGGAAGAGAGTTCTCACGAAAACCCAACCATGCTGGCACACCAACCACAGACATCCAGCCTCCATAACTGTGAGAAAATAAATATGGAAATACCATTCTATGGTATTTCATTATGGTGGTCCATGCTGACTAGAATAATCAATTTGCTGCTTCTTTATGTGAAAGAGTATTACAATGTTCCCCGAGAATTTTGCCTCTTCTCCATTCTCCCCTTACTCCCAGTTTATGCTACAACAATCAGGCTAATCTTTCCAAAAGGGAGAAGATAGAGTTGATAATATACCCCATTCTCATACCCTTCTTCCTTCTGGGAAATGAAAAGTATCTCAGACTTATGGTTTCTTGTTCTGCATATAAGCAGCTTGGATGTTGCCATTATATCCTCACAACAAGCAAAAAGCTGAACAGACTGAAAAATCAACAACCCTTATAGGATCCATAAAGGACGTGAGGACACAGGGCAAACCACTGCCTCTCAGGATTGAAGAGAGAGGTGAATACAAGTTATCATGGCTTATGGAGCAATGACTCATGAGCAGAAATCACTGCGAGAACAAGTTGGGGTGGTGGCGGATAGGGAAACTTGAACTCTAATTGACAAATTGCTGTAAGCTCAGTTTGGACAACCCTAAGAGTTAAAAACTCCAGGGAGACCCAGTCATAGAAGTCTTCCTCAGTATTGTGAGAATTACCTCTAAGAACTTGACCAGGCTTTCACAGTAAATATCAGAGAAAGATCCCTTCATGCTTCCTGCAAGAGAAGGGGAAAAGGAACCATTGTGAAGTAGGCCAGACTGTTCTTAATAAGACTTGCCCTGAGAAACTAGTTAACCAGAGCTTAACTTACTGGAGTATTTTCAGAGCATAACCAGCCTGGAGGAAGGGAAATACCCAACTCCAGTTAGTTCTACCCTTGCATGTGGGAGAAAGGAAATACCCAATTCTAGCCCACACTAGCCATCGTCTCCCACCTAGGAGGGGAGAAAAAGAAAACTGAGAAAGAGTTGTGATGTTCCAAAGGCATATGCTCATTGAAAGACCAAGACCTAATTAAAGGACTGTAGAATCCTTCCTCTCTCTTTACACTTCTCAAACACATCACTAGAGGTTTGTTTACAGCAGTTCCTTTTACCTGATATATAATGTCTTGTCTCCATTATCAAGAAAAAATTACAAAGAAACAACTAAAAAACCTCCACAATTTGAAGAGACAGCATAAGAATCAGAACCATTCATAGCAGAGATGTTGGAATTACTGGATTGGGGTTTTAAAATAACTGTGATTAGGGGCGCCTGGGTGGCTCAGTCAGTTAAGCATCTACCTTCAGTCAGGTCATGATCCTGGGGTCCTGGGATCGAGCCCCCAGCAGGCTCCCTGCTAAGTGGGGAGTCTGCTTCTCCCTCTCCCTCTGCCCCTGCTCTCTCTCTCTCAAATAAATAAATAAATAAATACAATATTAAAAAAAATAAACTGTGATTAATGTGCCAAGGGTTTTAAGATAAAGTAGGCACCATATAAGAACAGATGGACAATGTAAGCAGAAATATAGAAATCCTAAGAAAGAATGAAAAACTAAATGTTTGAGATCAAAAAAGTTGTAACAACAATGAAAAGTGACTTTAAGGATATTGGTAGATTGGAAATGGTTGAGGAAAGAATATCTGAGCTTGAGGTTATCTCAGTAGGAACCCCCAAATTTGAAAATAAAAGAGAACAAAGGCTGAGAATAAAAGACAAATGTCCAAGGACTGTGGGACACTACAAAATGTATACCATACATGTATTCAGAATACACCAGAAGAATAAAGAGAGAAAGGGACAGAAGAAATATTTGGAACATTAATGACTAAGAATTTCCCCAAATAACTGAGACACTAAAGCACAGATCCTGGAAGCTCAGAGAACAATGAACAGGGTAAATTCAAACAAAACAACAAAACAAATTATACCTAAGGATATTATTTCCAAATTACAGAAAATTAAAGAACAAATCTTGAGGGGCGCCTGGGTGGCTCAGTCGTTAAGCGTCTGCCTTTGGCTCAGGTCATGATCTCAGGGTCCTGGGATCAAGCCCCACATCGGGCTCCCTGCTTGGCAGGAAGCCTGCTTCTCCCCCTCCCACTCCCCCTGCTTGTGTTCCCTCTCTCGCTGTGTTTCTTTCTGTCAAATAAATAAATAAAATCTTAAAAAAAAAAAAAAAAAGAACAAATCTTGAAAGAATGAAAGGAAAAAAACACCTTACTTATAGAGTAACAAAGATGAACATTACATCCAATAGCTCCTCAGAAACTGTATAAGCAAGAAGAGAATGAAGTGAAATATTTTAAGTGTTGAGAGATAAAAACCTAAAATTCTGTACTTTGCAAAATTAGCTGTCAAAAGTGAGAAGAAATACTTTACCAGAAAAACAAAATTTGAGAGAATTTGTTGCCAGTAAACCTGCCTTGCAAGAGATGTTTAAAAAAGTTGTTTAGAGAGAAGGA